>NW_026020352.1:2737899-2770908 GCF_900185275.1 Solanum verrucosum
CGGGAAGGGGGGTTCGTATCAGAGTGGTTAGTAAGCCTTGTTATGGTATACTATGTGGTCAAGGGTCGGATTGTTGTAGTGGAGAATATTAGGCATGTGTAGTAAGTTAGTTAGTTGGGTTGGGGGCGATGTGTGTTTCGGGAACTCCTCAATGTGTGATAGAAAGGTTAGACCTTAATCTAAATCAGAGTTGGTAGCGATGCAAATATAAGGCCAACACTGTGTTGTTCCCTAGTTGTGGTTAAGACAAAGAAGGTGGTCAGAGAGTATGGGTGCAAAGGTTGGCGGGTATTTTCCTTATAGCATGTTTTCTTCTGGTTGATTTCTTTATATTAGTTGTTGGGTATCGGGCTGACCGATGATGCCTACCTGTATGTGTTGCTTGTATTGATACTACTCTAGCTATGCAACTTGGCATAGTCTTGTTGCAGGGTTAGTGAAGTTTCATAGGAGAAAACAAAGATGATCTCCAACAACTTCTACTTTTCCTTCCCTATGGTGGGAGTTGTGTCATAATATTATTCTATTTACTGACGTATCTTTAGTAGCTCTTGTACCTGTTTAGGCTAGATCCCTGGGGTGTTAATTATTCAAGAAATTTAATCTTGGTTTTGCTTAAACTCATTGTCTTGTAAACTTCATGAACATTCCGTTTTATCTCTTATCTTCTTAATTTTTCGGCATGATGAATCGTTTGGGGACTAAGGGTTCTCCTATCTAGGTGTTAGAGTAGGTGCCCGCACGACCCAGTGGGTTGGGTCGTGACACGGAGTTTCTGTAAGACACCATGAGTTTGAGAATGAATACAAAGGCCATAAACTAGTCACCCAAGCTCTCATGTAAGCATTTCCGGATTGAAAATATCAAAAAATCATGATTGGACAACAAAAATGCAACTCACTCACTGAGGGAAGTTCTATAATTTACCTCGACATTTATTCTTGCACCCTTTATGCGTTCATTCCACATATTGGGAAAAAGGGCTCTTCTTCTTTCAACAACAGGGTTTCCCATAGGAGGAAGAGTAGTAGTACTCAATGAAAATGAATTCTCAGATCATTAAACATCACAGCAATTAGGAATCACTTAATAAAAAAGGATAAAAATATGTCACCTCTTCTAATTCAGAAAGTTGTTGAACGCGAACCGTGTTGTTGTAAGCATGTTCATAGCTCACAAGAACCTAGATGAATTAATAGAGAATTGTCAAGAATTTTGATATAAAATCATGTATAAGTCATCAAATGAGTATAAGAGGGGAGGAGATGATGAGATAATGAGATGAAGACACAAACCAGTGCAACAAGCTCGGTTGCCAAACATTTCCTTGCTCTTTCGAAATATTCACTTGCTTCGTCGTACTGATGGAAGAAGGGGTGTAAGTACAAATATTACACTAGAAGCAGAGCATGTCACAACATCAAAATAGATGAATGAGTGAAAAATGGATGGACTACCTTCCCTCGATGAACTAGAAGAAAGATCCTAAAAAAGATGCCATTACTACTTCCATCACTGCTAGAAGCAGTATTTCCCAAGACTCGGATTTTGGTTTCATCACCATGTCAAGCCGAGAAACATATTCTGCCATCTGATCCCACTCACCCATGTTCCAGGAAGCATTAGCAGCCTAAACTAGTCCAAAACATGCATTCACTATCCCAGAGTTGCAATTTCTCATACTTTAAAAATCGACAAATAGCAATGACATCAGTGAAGCAGAAGATACATTTGAGACCACCATTTCACGTTAAAGCTTGTGCAGCCTATAGTAACTTACTAAGATTATCAGGAAAAGATGAGCTGCAATTAAAACAGTACAACAGAATGCAACAATCAACAGTACCATGACTCCTAAACCCTAAGCGATAAACCTTAAAACCCTAAACCCATTAGCCTACACCTTACGGACTAAATCATAAGCTGTAAACTCTAAACCTTAAACCTTCGGGCCGAAACTCTAAACCCTAAACCCTAAACCTTAGGGCCTAAACCCCAAACCCTAGGGTATAAACCCTAAACCCAAAACCATTGGGTCAAACCCTAATCCCTAAACCTCATGGCATAAACTCTAAAAACTAAACTCTAAACCTTAGGACCTAGACCCAAAATCCTAAACTCTAAACCTTAGGTCCTAAATCATAAACTCTAAACCCTAAACCCTAAAGCTTAGGTCCTAAACCTAAACCCCAAAACATTAGGGCCTAAACCCTAAAACCTAAATCCTAAGCCCTAACCTTAGTGCCTGTAAAATGAGACTAGAAGAGGAGGCAAACAATTCAGATGTCTAAATGAAGATCTAATTCAAACAAGGACTTTAGTTGCTCTATAGTCACTACTTCCAAACAAGGCTTCAGTTAGTTCATTCAGTCAACTTCTTTGACATTCTTCTCATTGCTAAAACCCAAGGAACAAAAAAATATGCATTTTTATATGTTTCCCATATAAAATCCATCTTGTAACAAAAAATGTCTAAAGGAAAGAACTACTACATAACATTCAACAGAAAGAGGAGAGCAAACATATAGGATTCTTCTGGAAAGAAAACGTTGACTGAGAAAGCTTGCAATATTAACAACAGCTGCAAAATGAATGGCTGAGTTTATATAAGACTGGGTACTAGTTTATCCATAAGTTCTTAAGACCGTGGATGTTACACCCCTTCCTTTCTCCAAATAAGTAAATAAAATGACCATGAGAAAGTGAATTTTCTCTCGACTTTGGCATTTTAATCTTTTTTCTATTTTGGGAACTAAACAAGGATCTAGATTGTTATATCCATGTACTGAGGCATATAAGACTAGCGTCATCTAAGTAGACATTTACAACACATTGAAGAGATACAAAAGCACATGAATTAAGTACCTCAATATAGCAACTATCAATAGAAACTCCTGCATCCGCACAAAGGGAGGAATGCCGAACAGTAACATCAGCAACAAAAGTTTTTGCACAATCTGTAGAAAAGTATTCAGTTAAAAAAGAATCATAAACCACCATGTAAAACCCAGAAATAAAAACCTTCATATTTATTCATAATGTCGAGAAGTACTTATCAACCACACCTTACTGCTAAGTTTTCTGGAGATTTTGGTTCTGCGACAAAAAATTGTGGAAGGAAAATCAAGAAAAGAACTCTTTATCAAAAAAAAAATCAAGAAAAGAAGGTAAAGATATTCTCAAGAAAATCAACTTTTTATCAACAAAAAAAATCCAAAAACAATTAAAATCTTGACCAGAAACAATTAAGATTCCCTGAACTCCACAATTTTCAACAAAAAACAATGAAACAAAGAGACCGAGATGAATTTGGGGGAGGGGAAGAATTTCAAGTTCGAACCTAGATGAAATTTCAAAAATCAAAATAATATCTGGTTCCACCAAATGACTAAAGAACAACATCAAGATTCCCTCAACTCCACAATTTTCAACAAAAAATAATGAAAGAAATCAAAGATTGGAGATTAATTTAGGGGAGGGGGAAACTCAAATTGAAAATTCGAACCTCTCTTGAAGGGATAAGGTCGGCTAGCTCGAATTAGTACCATTCTCAACATGATTTCAACATCTGTTTCGATTCTCCAACATTCTAGTACGGAGAGGACGCGTGACGGCTTCCGGGTTGCGATTTGGGTCGCTCGGCTGCGTGATTTTCGCATTTTCGTTTCTGGGTTTCCCCGCTCACTGGTTCGTCTAGGTTTGCACTTTGCAGGAAGAAGAAGAACGTCTGGGTTTGAAGAAGAAGAAGGGTCGTATGGTATTGTTGTTGTATGTTGTACGTTGGGTCTTGTTAAAAAATTGGGTTGGGTATTGGGCTGAGGAGAAGTGGGCTGCTGATTGGAGTTGGGCTGGCCCAAAATTGGTCTCCCTTAAAAATTGGAAGAAAATGGATTATGGGCTGGCCCAAAATTTGATCTCCCTTAAAACATAAAAGTATAAATTATAGGAACCACATATTATAAGTACTAAATAACATTTTATCCCTTCTAGTTTTCTATTTACCAAAAATCCCTTAAAAATATTATTTGCGGGATACATAGCGTTGTGCACGGGATACATAAGGTTTGATACATTCCAGTTAATAGTTGTTGCGTTTCAGAAGGAAACAATAACGTAGATTAGATTTAATAACTATAAATTCCATAATTCACGCCTAAAAGATTGTAAACCTTCAATTCCATTACGTAACTGATTGATAAATTCAAATTTCAAATTAGAGCTCCTTCAGCTAACCAAATTTATCATGATAAAGTGGATCTACATTCTAAGAACTCGAAAAAAACAGCTTTAGATGATGAATATCACAATTTTGTTACGACATTCTGGAATTTGGGTAAGCGATGTTAATTACAAAGGTTACAAGGTTGATGGAATTGTCATTGGAGAATCAATTTCATTTATGAATTTGAAAGCGTTGATTTTAGCAGAGTTGGAGATCGATGGTGTTAGAAAAGATATTGACACTAGATTATCATAAACCTTATTCATTCATTCATGTGCGTGTGTGTACATATGTGTGAAAGCTTTTCAAATAAACGCCTTTATATAACACATATTCATACCATGCTAATCATACGCTTTGCATGCATAATAAGATGTAAGGGTGCATATAAGGGTTAACCTTTCAATAGACAATGATGTGAGGCTAAAAATACTTATTTTTAATCATTATTTTCTCACATTTATTAATTATATTTGTCCTTTTTGAGCATGAATTTTATAAATTGTGCTAAATTGCGTATTTTATTTGTAGGATTAAATTGGTGGAAAAATGAAGAAGTTTGGAGCTAAAACGAATTAAAGATGAAAGGTTGAAGAAGAAAATTAAGCAGACAGCTTAATGAATTAAATTGAATAAAATAATATACATTTATATATACATGAGAATGACGGCTGCAATTGAGGAATTTCAATTTTGATGTTTGTTGCTGCCACGTGGCAGCAAGTGAATAGTGAAGAAATATGTTGAGGCGGCAGCACCATGATTCACGCGGCGGGAAAAATAAAAGGAATCCAATTCCTTTTGGTTTTGGGTTCCTAATTTAATTTGGACTCAATTACTTTATTTAGGGTTTCCTACATCTATAAATAGTGCACAGAAATAATTATTTGGGGAGGATGCCAAGAACCAAGATACAAAACACAATATAAATTTTCTTCTAGCTTAAAAACTTTGGAAGAGCCGTCGTGAAGGCTGGAGAATTGTGGTTTATTCTTTCTTCTCTTTTATAATTTATTTGTATTCGTGATTAATAAAAGATAGTTTAGCTATTGTTCTTAACTTTTTATGATTAACACAAGCATATTTATTTTAATAAATTTTGATTGTGTTTTTGAGATAATGAGTAGCTAACTTTCATAACTAGGGTTGTGGGAACCATAAGTAATTAACAAAGTATGAATAATAACTAAGTAATTCTTGAATAGTGTTGAAGCATGCATTGATAATTTTTTCGTCTAGAAGTCTTTTTAACGGTGGCCAACGTTAGAACTCGCCTTGTTGCTACTTGCCGGACCAAGGAGGTAATCAATAAGAAAAGAATTATCAACATAGATTTAGTGTGATACTATCTAATAGGCTAGTGTCGATTGGTGCAAAGTAATAACTAAGCCAAACATCGATTATGATGCCTAATATGAGGTAAAGGTAAGGGTTAGTAAATTATACACACGTAGCCGGACCAAGGTGCGGGATGAAATTCTCTAGATGCCGGACCAAAGATTTAGAGATACCTAACTTACACTTTGCATGTAATACACTAGAAAAGAATTACTATTATTAGGATTACTGCGTTATGAGCTTATGGGGAACACATTCCTAGTTACTTTTAATAATCTGAATATAAATAAATACTTAGTTCAAAGTTATCTTTTTATTGTTTTTATTTTATTTCAATTTAAATCCCCCTCCCCCATTTTTATATAACGACTATCGAGTTAAATATTTGCTATTGACAATATTCTTCCATATTCTCTGTGGGATTGACCCCGACTCATAGTTGGGTAAATATATTGCATACAATCGTTTATATTTCTTTTCAAGAAGTATATTTGAACGTTATCAAATAATGCCTTTGAATTTGATCTCTATTATTTAGATATTGAGTTGAGTGAAAAGATTAAATCATATGACACCCAACAATTTAGTAATAATATGTGTGAGGAAGAAAAATTACTTATAAGTCAACTTGAAGAACTAAAAGTTGAGGGCCAATTAATTGATAATACTTTTATTGATGTTGTCATTGTTGAGAAGAGTACACTAGAGTTATGTAATGAAGTAGATAATATTATTTTTAAAAACTCTAGTATGTGTAAATATGAGGGTGTAAATAATAATACAATTCATAAGTTAGGGCGCACTAGACCTCATTCCAATCATTTTTCCACATTATGTTTAGATGATGAGAAATTAATCGAGCCATCTGAGCCTATAGAAGAATGTATGGAGGAGGAAAATTGTGTCTACATTCTTGAATTTATTGTTCCAATATCGGAGAATTACATTCCTCACTTAGGATCCAAGAAGTGCATAATGCGATATCTATTGCTTGAGACCTTTATTTTTGTACCACCACCCCTTGAGCGTAATAGAAAAATTGATGTAAAATTAGGGGTGCAATTAATATCTTCAAAGTGGAAGGAAAAATAGTAAAATTGATGGTGTCGTGCCGCGACGTTAAATTAAACGTTTATTGGGAGGCAACCCAATTATTAGTGTAACTTCTTATTTTATTAGTATCACTTTTTTGCTCTTTTTTTTTTTTTTTGCAGATTAGGGGAAGTTTGAGTATCCAAAAAAAAAAAAAAAACAAAAAAACAAAAAAAAGAGGGAGCATGTTTGAGCTTAAGTGTGGGGTGACGACACTTGATGAAAATTAAGAGAACATGCTACTAGCTAGGCCTAAAGGACTCAGGGAGTTTTCCTAACCCTTGTTTTAAATTTTATCTAATGCTTTGGGGACATAGCATCTTTTTAAGTGTGGGGTGGAGGAATGAATTCCTAGTTTTTACCGTTTTATTGAGTCTTTTTTTTTAGGATGCGTTCCTTGGCTTTTGTTTTCGGTTCTTTTCCTGAGGATAGTCCCTTTGAACCGAGTGATTTTTTTAGGAATAAATTTTATTTTTAAATTTTATTTTTAAATTTTATTTTATTTTATTTTATTTGGAGAGAAAAGAAAAGACCCTTTTGAGTTATGTGATACTTACTATTTGGGCCTAATTTTTGAGTAGTACTTTCTTGTGAATGCTTGATTAAAAAAAAATGCAGACTCTTTGACATCTAAGCTCATGGTTGTGACTTTGTATATAGCTTATTTTATTTTGTAGTTTGTTATGATCCTGTCTCCCTTAGAAGTGGAATTGATCCATCTTGATTGATACTTGTGCCATGTGTGGTGAGACTTTGTTTATTCCATGTTTTGCATCTTAGTCTAGAACTTGCCCTGCATGTTATTGAAACGAAATAAAAAGTGTTGCTTTATTTAGGAGATGATAATAGGCTTTCATTGATTTTTCTAGTAAATTTTTGCCTTTTCAGATATTTTATCACTAGTTAGCCCTTTTGAGCCTGTAGCCTTTTATTGGTAGCCATATTTTGCCCTTGACTATTTTGTTGAATCCCTAGTTTTTGAATCTTGCTTCCTTGAGCATTATAGCATAAACTTACTCTAATTATCAATTTTGAGAAAAATGGATGGTTGAGTGAAAAGGTAATCAATGATAGCTACAAAGTGCTTAAAAGTCCTCTTTGAAAGAATGTGATATGGAAAAAAAATGTGACATGAAAAAAAAAAAAAAACAAGTTACCTTGATGATGACCCTGGTTCCAAGGACATTGTGCACCTTAACGCATGCAAAACACGTAAGTTGAGGGTGACTATTATGATGGAAAACTTTTTTTTTTTAAAAAAAGGGGATTGAAACAATTTCGAGATTATGAGAATTACTTGTGAAATAATTGTTGAAGAGAGGGCTGAAAATAAAGAGAAGAAAATAATGGGTTATGAAGTCTAAATTGCAAAGTGCTTAAGGAAGTGTAAGTCACTATTATATAGTTTTCCTACCCATCCCCTAGCCTACATTACAATCCATTAATGTCCTATTTGATTCTATTCAAGCATGTTTAATTAGTGGAGATGTACATAATGGGCAAGCATATGGTTCTGTGTGTATACATGTGAATTTTCTTCGTGAGTGTGAGAGTGTTCTTTGATGCCAAGTCCTTAATTTATATTCAATCTTTTGATTTGAGTGTGTGGACTATTTCTTCTTGTGAGGGCACTTGTTTCCTGATAGATATGTGATTTTATTAACTTTCTTTGATGAGAGTAGGTGAGCAAACTTAAATTTGATGAGTTCAAAGTCCTTCTTTGAGGTTAGGAGGTTAGAGGTTTGTTGTTTATTTGGATGTCTTGCATAATGATTGAGAAGTCTACTTGATGTTTTGAAATTGGTATATGACCTAATTGTTTGTATTAACCAAAGTGATGACATTGCTAGTATGATTTTTTTTTTGGGATGAGCTTCAATGTTTGCTCGAAGACAAACAAAAGTTTAAGTGTGGGGTGTTGATGTGAGGCTAAAAATACTTATTTTTAATCATTATTTTCTCACATTTATTATTTATATTTGTCCTTTTTGAGCATGAATTTTATAAATTATGCTAAATTGCGTATTTTATTTGTAAGATTAAATTGGTGGAAAAATGAAGAAGTTTGGAGCTAAAACAAATTAAAGATGAAAGGTTGAAGAAGGAAATTAAGCAGACAGTTTAATGAATTAAATTGAATAAAATAATATATATTTATATATACATGAGAATGACGGCTGCAATTGAGGAATTTCAATTTTGATGTTTGCTGCTGCCACGTGGCAGCAAGTGAATAGTGAAGAAATATGTTGAGGCGGCAGCACCATGATTCACGCGGCGGGAAAAATAAAAGGAATCCAATTCCTTTTGGTTTTGGATTCCTAATTTAATTTGGACTCAATTACTTTATTTAGGGTTTCCTACATCTATAAATAGTGCACATAAATAATTATTTGGGGAGGATGCCAAGAACCAAGATACAAAACACAATATAAATTTTCGTCTAGCTTAGAAACTTTGGAAGAGCCGTCGTGAAGGCCGGAGAATTGTGATTTATTCTTTCTTCTCTTTTATTATTTATTTGTATTCGTGATTAATAAAAGATAGTTTAACTATTGTTCTTAACTTTTTATGATTAACACAAACATATTTATTTTAATAAATTTTGATTGTGTTTTTGAGATAATGAGTAGCTAACTTTCATAACTAGGGTTGTCGGAACCATAAGCGATTAACAAAGTATGAATAATAACTAAGTAATTCTTGAATAGTGTTGAAGCATGCATTGATAATTCTTTCGTCTAGAAGTCTTTTTAACGGTGGCCAACGTTAGAACTCGTCTTGTTGCTACTTGCCAGACCAAGGAGGTAATCAATAAGAAAAGAATTATCAACATAGATTTAGTGTGATACTATCTAATAGAGATACCTAACTTACACTTTGCATGTAATACACTAGAAAAGGATTACTATTATTAGGATTACTGCGTTATGAGCTTATGGGGAACACATTCCTAGTTACTTTTAATAATCTGAATATAAATAAATACTTAGTTCAAAGTTATCTTTTTATTGTTTTTATTTTATTTCAATTTAAATCCCCCCCCCCCATTTTTATATAACGACTATCGAGTTAAATATTTGCTATTGACAATATTCTTCCATATTCTCTGTGGGATCGACCCCGACTCATAGTTGGGTAAATATATTGCATACGATCGTTTATATTTCTTTTCAAGAAGTATATTTGAACGTTATCAGACAACATAACACATCATATTCATAGATATGCATGTAGAGTGTGTGTGCATATTGGTCCTCATAGTGACATAATAGCAACAACATTGAAATTGAGTGCACTTCCCTTCAAGGGATCACAACACATTCACAATGTCCCCAAATCAAAAGCAATTCATATATAAAGTCTTTAGGGATTCTAGACCACACACCCACACTTCATTATAGGAGACAAGGACACATTCAACATTGAATAGGTACTCCTAACATGTATATTATCAAACATTCATATAGGGGTCATAGAGGTAGGGGTCATTCCACAATAGTACTTAGCACAATCAATCATGTAGACCACACCTTATCCCTAACATTACCATTCACATTATACTTCTCATCATAAACACACTTTAAACATCATGCTAGCATTGATGATTTCATACATAACCTTGATAGCACAACTTCATAAATATATGCAACATAATCATCAATTCACTTTGCATCTATTGCCTTTAAGGCCATGATCTCAACATGCATAGATAGACAGGAAGTAAACACCGCCACCATAAGTGGACCAAACCACACAACATCAATTCTCATACTATAGACTAGAAGTTAGGTCAACTTACCAATTCCCCAAGCCATGATCACCATGGATCAATCCTCAACAATTCATAATCAATTGACATAGGTAGTAATAGAAATCAACAATGTAATTCAATAACATAAACATAATCTAAGTACAATTCTATAAACAAAGGGATCAACCTATAACTTTGTCCATAAGGCCATAATTCTCAACTCATCAACATACCAACAATTCAACATGAATAAGTATATATAATCATAGGAAACATCTATACAATCTAATCTAAACATAATTTCACCAATAGAGATCATATTTACAAAGACCCACATCATAGGCCAATTTTTCTATAATTTGGGGATCATGGGTTCTTCAAGAATTCCTTTGAAAACTATCTTAAAAACCTTAATTCCATATTAATTCATCAATAGAATGATTTAGAAAATCGTTTGACAAAGGACCCATGTTTAGATTGAAAATTGGGAATTTGGTCTTTGAGTCACTTTTGAAAATCTTTGATTGCACTCCTTCAATGAGAGGTTATTCAAGAATCAAGAGTTACCATACCTTAATTATTGAAGACCCATGAAATTGAAGAAGAAATCAGTTGAAAACCCATCTTCTAGCTTGAGCTTTTGAGAGAATCTATTTTGAGAGGGAAGGGTCAATTTGAAGAATGGGATCTAATTTTAGGTTTTGAGGTTTTAACCAACTTAAAATACCCTAAAATAGGTAGAATAACCATTTATAATAATTCCCCAAAGTACCCAAACTACCCCTCACTTAGTTGGACCTTTTAAACAAGTCAAACTTGAGTTTTATTTTCGCAGATTTCGTCGGGAAATAAGTTCGCGACACGGAGGTGTTCCCACAAGTTTCATAGATTAAATTTCGAGACAGTAGAGTCCGCGATGCGGAGCAAACTTTTGGCCCTTGGTGGAGCTAGTCCGCGACGCGGATATGCTCCCTCCACGGGCAATTTCAAGCTGCCTTGGCAACTTGTTTGGCCAAGGGTTGGGGTCCTCCTCGGGGACCCTTAGGTTGGTTCGGGGAGTCGTACCCAAACGTTTTGACCCTAAAAACATTTATTAAGACACTAAGGTCACCTCCACTGATTTTAGATTCCAAACAACACATAAAAACATGAATAACATACTAGAACACACCAACACGTAAAAGACTAGTTTCCGAACGTCTTGGTCGTCCCTTGACGTTTGACTTCCAAACTCTTTAAAACTGACTAAAAAGGCAATTCTTCATTATTTTAACAAGTTATTAATGCATAAAACCCACGTGAGGCTCTACTTTATCCTACTTCATTTTGAGGGTCGTTACAATATCCCCCACTTAGGAACATTCGTCCTCGAATGACACTTAAAACACTTCTGAGGACTCAATGACCCAACTAGCAGCTCATAATACACAACATACAACATCAACATAAGAGCACACATCAAGGAGGAACATCAACTCCACATAAAAGGCTCAAAACAACTTTGTGCAATTCAAGAAAGCAACAACACATCTACCAACTCCTTATGCATCAACTTATTTCCCATTTCATTGGAGGAACTTCCTTCTCCAAATCATCATTCTCATTTCAAACACTAAAGAAACACAACATGCAACTATCTCATTAAAGCACATTATGCAACTTTATCATAAGAAATAATTTAAGCATGTACTTCAAATCAACTCATGCAACACAAGCAAGTAGAAACTTTATTCACCGAATCATAATGCATCAACCACATAGGCCTTTCTCATGTTCATAGGAGGAACTACCTTCTCCTAATCATGAAATGATATTTATCCCTTTTATATCATCATAGGGTCCAATATGCAATGGCTTTCAATTGTACACATAGACATGATCAACATTTCCACTCATGAGGCAATTAAGCAATTCATACTAGTTGCACCCTAACATGATGATTATAGATCATCTACTAGTCTTATCATTTAATCATCATACTATCAAGAACATACATGTCACTACCATGTTTAGTTATATTCAAGGAGGGACTACCTTCTCCTAGTCACAACATACACACATGGCATCATAAACTCATAAGCAAGCATTACACAAAGGTCAATTCATTTAAGGAGAAATTCTCAACTTCTAACCTAAGCATGCTCATACTCTCTTACTCATGAAGTCAAGAGTGCATTCACCATATAAAGATGCATATTGACATGAGAGACATGAATTTTATTACTAAAATTCCATTTTTATGTAATAAGAATCCTTCAAAACATGCATAACATAGTGTCTTCTAGGACATACATAACATACGGAGATCATGCAACTCATAATCATATGCAAGACTCCAAAACATGAACAAGCTACTAGGAACTCTTTGGTCTCAAGCTTGAATGGGAATAGAAGGAAAGGATAAGGATATCAACAATCTTACTACTCACTCATCATATATCCCCCACTTAGGGTAAACTTATCTAAGAGCACATTAAAGTAACCAACAGAACTATCACTTACCAATTAAGCACAATGTCCCCCTCTTGGGATCAAGTTATGCAAACTTCTTTAATCATTACCTCCTTCATCTCTAAGGTAGGAACCATTCTCCACTAAATCTTCACCCAAAGTGGTTCTCAACATGGAGAACTCAAGGAAGTTCAATGTAGAAATATTAAGGGCACTCAAAACCTTACCATCTAGGCACATTATCCCCCACTTGGTCTGATCTTAATCAATTCTTTATCACATCACACCCTTATAATCACCTTTGGTGTAACTTTCAGCTCAACCATGCCTAGGTATTATCTAAACACCCTCTTGAATGACCATACTTAAGATCAACCTTACAAGACAACTATTCTCTTTAGAGTTGGTCAACATCTATTCTCTTGTCCTTCCCATGAACTAAGGGGTACATGCAACTCTCCAAGTTAACCTTAGAGAAAAACACTATCCCAACTCATGGAACAAAGCCCCCTTTTCCACTCTTAGGGCAAGCCTACACAAGAACTCTGATTCACACAAGGACAACCATGAAGCATCACTCATAAGAAAAAGGCAACTTTCAACTCACACTAGTTACCACATTCCTTCAAAACTCCTCAAGTCTACACCATGACTTTCTACTATCATTACCCATCACCATAAAGCAACTTATCATCCTAAAAAGGATTTCATTCTTACCATAACGACTCTTAACATATGAGAACTATACCACCATACAACATTTTCAAAGTAATGCTCCCAGCCTTATAGGTCACATATAGCCATGATTGGCATCACAATACAATTTCCAATCTACCTTTGTATATACTCATATAGTCACCACATCATAATAAGCATTAAAATTCACATTTTCTTCCCTCGATCCCTGCAACATCACCCCTTCCAAGTAATCACATCTAGAAGACCACCGGACAAAGGAAAATAAGAGAGAGAGATTATACGGAGTTAAGCTCTACAGCACGACACAAGAGTAATGAAGAAAGTGAAACTTCTATCGTCCTATAGCCTCTCGCTCATAGATGTGTCACGACTCACACCGATGAACAATACTCTACTAGACGTGGCTCATGAGACGTTGAATCCTAAGACCATTTTCATAACCTTTCTCTGATACCAAGTTTGTAACGACCCGAGAGCACCCCCTAGCCGTTAACGGCGTATTCGACCTCTCGAAGGTCTTTTAAACAATCCCTTAGCATTCGTCATAGCATTTATCATAGAAAATTAGCGGAAAATTTTAAAAACTTTCATAATAACACAAGACTTAAAAAGTCACCTCATTTAAACCTTTAATACAAAATCAAAGTACTACGTCTCATGGTAGCCATCTTAAAACACGACTACAACACAAGAGGGACACAACCCTTACAATACAAAAAAGCTACTATCTAGTACATAGAACTAAAGGAAACTCTTTAACATAAAGGTCCTTGAATCTTTAAGGACACACCCGAACATGGGAATAGTAAGCCAAACTCCTCACTTCTAGTACAAGAATGCACTAAGTATGATAACCATGCAAAATATGCTTTTAAAAGGACATTTAGTTGGAAACCATGCATCATGCCTTTTTAGAGAAACTTCAAGAACATTTAGTACAATAGGCACAATATAAACCACATATATCATCATACACATGGAAACCATTCATAATAGCACATAGAGCCACTTATAACATTTTGGGCACATTCAATGCATACAATACATTACCTTTCTCTTTATCTTAAATCCTTTCCTCAAGAAACCCTTAGGGAATACTTGGTGCAATGTATCACCTTAAGGTTCCAAGGGTGAACTTACATATAGGCTTCATCAATCCAACCACATATATTCATAGAGTCATAAGCACACCATAAGACATAGTCTTCCCATAAGAACCATCACCTAAGACAACCCCCAAGTCACACTAGTGCAATGAGCAAGTAGCATCCCATAATACTACTCACACCAAGTGATTCTAAGAAGCCACCATAGACTAGGCACATCATATTCAACAAGTCATAACATCTTCATTTAACATTAGACATAAGACCAACATACTTCATAACATCATAGAAGGACTCATTCCTTTACTACATCATTAGTCATAACTCATTTAGTTCCCTTCACAAGCTCACTTATGCAATATACGCATAGAGTCCCATACCCCCACATATACTAAGCAAACCCATCAAGAAGTCATAAGTGTAATTCACATGCATAATCATACTTCATGTCTTGACATAAGTAAAGTCAACCTTAATATGCTTTCATATTAACATACATAGACCATACCTATACTAAGTAACTCTTCAAGAAATCATGACTAGAGTTCATATTCTTATCTTAGTTCATTTTTTAATTTTTGGGAGACATTGCCATAACTGACATACACCATGTAAGCTACATGGAATCCGGTATTCTACTCCCACACCGAAAAGAGAGGGTACTACTTGCCAAAGTAGGACCTACATACATAATAGCTATCTACTGGATCCACTAAGCTAAGAACTACGGGGGCATATAGTTATGGAACAAGGAGATTGCTACTGAAAACCTTGACTTACTAGGTGTGGAGGTTTCCATCTCATAAGATAACATCTATGTTGGGAACCCAGACTTGCTAAATGTGAAGGTTCTCTTGTGGGAAGCCGAACTTACTAAACGTGAAGCCCCCACTCTCATAATTCATGTTCACTCAGTGCTAAGCTTCAACTCCCCTTTTAAACATGTTTAAGCCTTTATTTAACGTTAGTTCATAATAATAGGCTTTAGGAACTTAATCCCTCATATCATATAGCTCAAAGGTTTCTAAGATGAGAATGACCTTTCCTCATGGAACTTACATTATGTGAGAATGACTTTTCACATAGTCATACCATATTCATAAATTAGTCTAGTTTAGAGTACAATTCAGGAAACCTTTAAAGAGACTCACTTTCACTAGATTATCATAAACCTTATTCATTCATTCATGTGCGTCTGTGTACATATATGAGAAAGCCTTTCACTTAAATACCTTTATACAACAAATATTCATACCTTGCTAATCATACACTTTGCATGCATAATAAGATGTAAGGGTGCATATAAGAGTTAACCTTTCAATAGACACCATAACACGTCATATTCATAGATATACATGTAGAGTGTGTGTGTGCGCATATTGGTCCTCATAGTGATATAATAGCAACAACATTGACATTGAGTGCACTTCGCTTCAACGGATGACAACACATTCACAATATCCCCAAATCATAAGCAATTCATATATAAAGCCTTTAGGGATTCTAGACGACACACCCACACTTCATCATAGGAGACAAGGACACATTCAACATTGAATAGGTATTCCTAACATGTATATGGTCAAACATTCATATAGGGGTCATATAGGTAGGGGTCATTCCACAATAGTACTTAGCACAATCAATCATGTAGACCACACCTTATCCCTAAAATTATCATTCACATTATACTCCTCATCACCAACACACTTTAAACATCATGCTAGCATTGAGGATTTCATACATAACCTTGATAGCACAACTTCATAAATATATGCATCATAATCATCAATTCACTTTGCATCTATTGCCTTCAAGGCCACGATCTCAACATGCATAGATAGACAGGAAGTAAGCATCGCCACCATAATTGGATCAAACCACACAACATCAATTCTCATACTATAGACTAGAAGTTAGGTCAACTTACCAATTCTCCAAGCCATGATCACCATGGATCAATCCTCAACAATTCATAATCAATTGACATAGGTAGAAATAGGAATCAACAATGTAATTCAATAACATAAACATAATCTAAGTACAATTCTATAAACAGAGGGATCAACCTATAACTTTGTCCATAAGGCCATAATTCTCAACTCATCAACATACCAACAATTCAACATGAATAAGTATGATAATCATAGGAAACATCAATACAATATAATCTAAACATAATTTCACCAATAGAGATCATATTTACAAAGACCCGCATCATAGGCCAATTTTTCGAGAATATGGGGATCATGGGTTCTTCAAGAATTCCTTTGAAAACTATCTTAAAAACCATAATTCCACATTAATTCATCAATATAATGAATTAGAAAATCGTTTGACAAAGGACCCATGTTTAGATTGAAAATTGGGAATTTGATTTTTGAATCACTTTTGAAAATCTTTGATAGAACTCCTTGAATGAGAGGTTATTCAAGAATCAAGAGTTACCATACCTTAATTATTGAAGACCCATGAAATTGAAGAAGAAATCAGTTGAAAACCCATCTTCTAGCTTTAGATTCATCAAGGTCTTCAATGGATTTTTTGAGAGAATCTATTTTGAGAGGGAATGGTCAATTTGAAGAATGGGGTCTAATTTTAGGTTTGGGTTTTTAACCAACTTAAAATACCCTAAAATAGGTAGAATAACCATTTATAATAATTCCCCAAAGTATCTAAAATACCCCTCACTTAGTTGGACCTTTTAAACAAGTCAAACTTGAGTTTTATTTTCGCAGATTTCGTCAGAAAACAAATTCACGACGCGAAGGTCTTCCCAAAAGTTTCATAAATTAAATTTCTAGACAATAGAGTCCGCGGCGTGGACCAAAATTTTGGCCGTTGGTGGAGCTAGTCCGCGCCGCGGACATGCTCCCTCCAAGAGCAACTTCAAGCTGCCTTGGCAGCTTGTTTAGCCAAGGGTTGGGGTCCTCCTCGGGGACCCTTAGGGTGTTCCCAGGGAGTCGTACCCGAACGTTTTGACCCTAAAAGCATTTATTAAGACACTAGGGTCACCTCCACTGATTTTAGACTTTAAACAACACATAAAAACATGAACAACATACTAGAACACTCCATCACGTAAAAGACTAGTTTCCGAACGTCTTGGTCGTCCCTTGACGTTTGACTTTCAAACTCTTTATAACTGACTAAAAAGGCTATTCTTCATTATTTTAACATGTTATTAATGCATAAAACCCATGTGAGGCTCTACTTTATCCTACTTCATTTTGAGAGTCGTTACTTCAACCAGTGCGTATGAGCTTACCTTCTTCCTCCCCTTTTGAACCAGCCTCTTGTACTTTTTGTAAAACTCCCAGACCCAGGAAGGTATGTATGACCCTCGAGGCTGTGTGAATCTCTCGATCTTATGGAACTTAATGGTGTTCCACACTTCTATATTCCTGTCCACCACTTCATTCGTAGACAACCTCTTTTCTTCTAAAATCATCCTCAACTCGGTGGTGCCTTCTCAACAGTCTGTGCTGGAGGTGTCGGAATAATAGGTGTTCTTGCCTAGTCATGCAGCGCTTTAGAGCGCAGCTCAGCTCGCCTCCTCTGAAGAGTTTAATTATCCTCTGGCTCGGATATGGATGCCGGCGATCTTGACCCCGAGTTATCCTCACTTTCAGATTCTGAAGTGATGAGGTGGGTGCCATAGAAGCACATGCTATCGGAGCTATCTTCAGTCGGACTTTGTTCTGCATGACCCTTTTCTTTTCCTATGATCTTCCCCTCTGTCAGAGGAAATTTGGGTTGTGTTTCTCATGGGGGATCAACACCCTCATTAGTGACTATTCCCCGTGCTCTCTTTCTGGGTGGTTCGTCTCTACTGGCAACTTTGGGTCTGGCAATATCTGCAAAACAACACAGATCTGCAAAACAACACAGAACAAACCAATACATTAGAAACAGGTCAACAAAAAAATAATTGTTGAAAAGATGCAGAAAAAGTCGCCGACTAGTTCATCAAGTCGTGGAACTCACCCAGCGAGCTATGTCGGGCTCGCTGAATTACAGAATAAAATAGCATAAAAATTAGTTCAAGTTAGCGAGGTCCAGGGCCATTAAACGAGCGAAAGGTAGTTAACCAAAAGTTACAAAATATTTAACCAAAATTGGGGCTGACAAAGGGAGATCACAAAGACGTTCAGCGAGTCGCTGAGTAAACTCGGTGATCTCAGGTATACCGTTAAATGTTACAGAATCAAACAGGCAGACGAGGCGATCGATGGGTCACTTGGTGAACCACCGAGTCATTCAGCGAGCTCAACTAAGTTCTCTGACTGGTTTCTCTTTCCAACTTTTGACCCTGACCTTAAATGTTCAATACACAACCCAAAACAATGAAATTAAAACCCTATTCTATGCAATTAAACCTAGACCCACATCATTAATGACCTCGGGGTACATAGACTTACCCTGATTCTTCCAAAATTGACCAATCAACGTCTTTTTCCCTTAAGAATGACGTTACCATTCTATTATTAGGAAAATTCAGTGGATTGGTACAATTCCGGTTGCTCATACTTCACCGTCACCAGACCCAACATGCAAACATTACACACCCATGATTTCAATTAATTTAAACATGGAATTTAACAATTATGGGCTAAAACCCAAAATTAAACATGATACGATAGTAGCCCTTAATTAAAAATCAACATACTACACAAAATTATGCAATAAATCCAACAAAAACACAAGCATGCATCACAAATGACCATAAATCAAGTCAAGTTTGGGACACCAACCTCAAAAATAAGCAGAAACTACAAGCTAGGTGAGAAAATACAGAAGCAAAAATGCAAATATCCCTCGAGCAATTGATCCCCACACAAAAATAACGAGCAAAATATAATCTAGATTTGAATTATAAGAATGCAAGAGCCGAAAAATGCAAAATAAAGTCGAGTTTAAAATTTTAAAATAGTGGAAACCCTTTTGACCCTTCAGTTTGCACCTCAATCGACGATGTCACTTATGTCGCTCATCCACTCTGCGATGCACTGAATGGTACTTTTGCGTGCCGAAGGTTACAAAACTCTCACCCTTTGGTTGGTCAAAAAGGTGATCCACATCGGGCTCGCCGACCTGTTCAGCGAATCGCCGAAAGGTACCTGAGCTCGCTAATTGCCAATTTTTCTGAAATTTTGATTTTTTAACCTGCACATCTAACAACCGTTATTCAAATAACAAAACTCAAAACTAGAAGCTTGTGTTGCCTACCAAGAAGCGCCTTATTTAAGCACGACGAAGTGTTGCTTTCAAGCTTCATTATTTGGGTTAACCATGGTGTCAATCAGTAATCCTCATTTTGGTCTTGAATTTAATTAAGTCGAGATTTGACCCATCTGTGTTTCCAGCTGCTTAATTGATACCAAATGTGACGTAACTCTTTCGTTAAGAAAAGAGACGTCATATTTCATTTCATTTAGCACCTTATTGGATCCTTTCATTTGGGTAAGAATGTGTGCAAGCATATCTTCGGTGCAGAAATTTTCAAGATCAACCCTTGGCTCTTTTGGCTTTTGACACTCATGGGGCGGAACATATCGTTCTTTGACACCATCCCGCTCTCTCCAATTTGTACAACGATCACACTATTCCCTATCTCGGTCTCTCCAACCGTCATCGCGATCCCTATTCCAACCTTGATTCCCGCCCGACCTTGGATAGGTCGGACATAAACCTCTAGCCTGGTTTGCCAAGAAACGAACTTCTTCATCGTACATATCCTCAAAGTCTGCTTCATCAGGTTAACTCCACTAATTCTGACCGTATTCACAGCCTTGGAAGAACTTCCCATGACATGTTTTGTCAATAGGTCCAATTGGGTCATCATCTTGGCCATGTTTTCATCCCGCTCTTAGTCCTTTTTGATTTGTTGCTTTGTCATCCTGAAGGTCAAAGGAGAGAGTTGATCTTCTCTAGTGTAGCAAGCATGATTGATTTTTATCATCTCATCAAGAAGAGTAGATGCTATGTCAAACAGTTGTTGCATGATTCCTCCTCGAATGAGCTCGTCTGCCACACCCTTGTTGACTGAATCTAGGCTTCGATAGAAATATTGTAACAACACATTGTTCGGGAGTCCATGAGTTTGATATTGGAGCAGAAATTTCTGAAACCTCATACATGTCTCATGAATAGGTTCACCATCCACTCGCCTAAAGTTCTGAATGTTATCCCTCAATGTTACCATCTTCGAGGGAGGGAAAACCCATACATAAAATGCATCAGTGAGCTCCTCCCAAGAAGTAATTGAGTCCCTTGGTAAGTCGGCTAACAAGTTTGTTGCCTCCCATATCAGATAAAAGGGAAACAAAATGGACCGACTCCTGAGATATGGTCTTGAAAGAAAATGGCCCACACATATACACAAAGTTTGGGATGTGGTCATGAGGATCTTCACTAGCAAGACCTCCAAAGAGACCCTTTATTTGCAACAGGTGCAACATAGTTCTAGTCACATGAAGCACCACATTGCCCACAGTCGGAGGGAATCTTATATCACCTGTACTTCCCAATTGATCTTGATTCACATAATGCAAGTTATCGATGTCATCATTTGATAGCATCCAAGGAAGCTCTACTCCATTGAAGGACAAGGATGACGCTTTAGAAACTCCAAGGAGGCCCATAACAAGATCTCAAACCAAGGAGTTCAATGATAAGCTCAATGGGCTTCAATCGCTGATCCAAAGGTTTCTTATTGGGGAAGAAGAGCTCAAGCCCAAGGGAGAGGAATTGTCCAAATGCTACAATTATTTGGTGGCCCAAATTCAAGCCCAAGATGAGGAATTTTAAGGTCCAATTTCGTGCAAAAAAAAGGTCAAGAAGAGTCCAAGAATCAGCCACAACAAGAGTTGCTTTCTGCCCAAGTTTTGAGAGAAGACTAGTCAAACTTTCCAAGATTGTCAAGATTCTTTTCCTAGTTGGGATTTACCTTATTTATTTATTTATATATAGGTTATTAATATTTTCCTTAGTCTATTTATGGTCTCCTAAGTACCATTTAATGCTTTCCTAGAAGTACTAAATTTGTTCCTAGTTAGGTTACTTTATTTCCTTTCTAGAGTAGGATTCCTTGTAATTGTTTTTTTAGGGTTTGGCTTCTTGGACGTTTTTCCCTTCTCCTATATATAGGAGTCATTTTCATTCATTAAAGACAATTTAGATTGATATTAATAATATTTGAGAGAGTTCTTTGAACCTTTGTGACTTGTTCTTTGAGAATTTATCTTTAAACCTTTACTAGTTTCATAGTTTAAGGTATAAAGTAACTTCTTCTTGTGATATCTTTGGTTTCTTTTTGGTATTCTTTAGAAGGTGATTAGTTTCTACATACTAATTATTGTCTTTAGTTACTCATAAAGCGGTCAAGATCCGAATCTATCGTTTTGATTCGTTTTCTCAAGTAAAGGCGTTAGATTTCTTCCATAAATCTATACGTTGTTACTTGGATCTTTTCAAGGCCTTAGAACATCTAATCTTTGGAAATTCGTGGATCTTTCCTTCGAATTTCCCATATCTTTATTTAGTTTTTTTTGTTTTTTTTCTTTGTGCTTCCGCATTCTAATATTTAATTCTCTATTTGTGATCTCCCTTAACCTTGCTGTTATCAAGTGGTATCAGAGCGGTTCTATCAAGATTCCGTTCTTGATAAATCTTGGGATTTCTTCTTAGAGCAACAAAAAAAAAAAAAAAAAAAAAAAAAAAATAGCGTGAACAGTAGCGTCGTGAAAAAAAAAATAAAATAAATTATTACAGTTGCGTGAACAGAAAAAAAAAAGAAGTATAACTTGCTCTCAAAGAAATCTGATTACTTGTCCTCCAAGAAATTTGATTACTTGATATCCAAGAAAGCTTATTACTTGCTATTCAAGAAATCTTATTACTTGCTCTCCAAGTAAACTTATTACTTGCTCTCCAAGTTTTGCATTAATTTGTTTCCAAGCAAGAAGGTAGCAAGAAGAGGGGATTCTAGACCTTTAAGAATAAGAGGATTTTTTTTTTCTTGTTCTTATAATTCTAAAATAAGTTCCTTTTTATTCGCGTTTTGTTTCAACTAAATCCTACTTGTTCTAGGACTAGTTCTTTACTTTCTTTTGTACCCCAAGATTCCATACTTTATTACTACGAACTTGATACACGTTTTGGTTTAATTATAAATCTACAAAGTATTCTCGTTCAAAGGTGATTTTGAGTGGAAAAAGGCAAGTGTGGGTGAGTTTAAAAGAGGGTAAAAGCCATATTAAAAGTGTGATACTTGATCATTTATTCTTTTTTTTTAGATGTCTAATTCAGGTGGTGATGAGGAAAGGGCTCGTTTAGAAGCCGAGGTCAAAGGAAGGAACGACTTCACCCTTCAAGCTATGCACCAACAATTTGAGAGATGGACCCTTCAATTTCAAGAGATGAGGGATATGATTATCGAGCAGAATGACACCATAGCTGCAATTAGGAGGGAGAATAATGTTGTACCCCCAAATAATGTTAGACCCCAAGTTAGAAGGAATGTACCCCATATCCCTTTTGTAAATCCTGAATATGATAATGATGATTTTGATGTTGAATTTAATCTAGAAAGAAGAGATAGGAGGGGACAAAGAGGTAGAGTAGAAGATGATAATATAAATAGTATAAAGATGAAGATGCCATCTTTCAAGGGGACAAGGGATCCAGACTTGTACCTTGATTGGGAGAGACGAGTTGAAGCCATCTTTGATTGCCATAACTACTCTGAGGGTAAGAAAGTTAAACTTGCTATTGTTGAGTTTTCTGATTATGCTGCTTCTTGGTGGAAAAAGCTTGCTAGGGACAGATTGCAAGAGGAGCTACCACCTATTGCTACGTGGGCAGAGATGAAGAGGGTAATGAGGAAGCGATTTATTCCATCATACTTCCAAAGAGATCTACAATCTCGCCTTCAACGCTTGAAGCAAGGCTCCATGTCGGTGGATGAGTACTTCAAAAGCATGGATATGGCTATGATCCAAGCTAACTGCATGGAGGAAGAAGAGGCTACAATAGCTAGATTTTTAAATGGTTTAAATACAGAAATAGCTAATGTAGTAGAGATACAACAATATGTAACTTTAGATGAGTTAGTTGATTTGTCTGTAAAAGTTGAAAAACAAATTGAGAAAAAGCAGCAAAATAACTCATGGAGAAGTCGACCAAACACTATCTCTAAGAAGCCATGGTCAACTCAAGAGGGGAAAGCTCCTTCCAAACCTCAAGATGATAGAGGTAAAGGTAAGGTGGAGGAGGGAGGTAAAACCTTTAATCCTAAATCTTCTAAACCTTCAAGTTCTATTCAATGTCACAAATGTCATGGAAGGGGGCATATGATGCATGAATGTCCAAGTAGAAGAAACATCCTACTTAGAGAGAATGGAGAATATGAGAGTGAAAAAAGTGAGGGGGAAGAAGAAGAGGGAGAAGGTGTAAGTGAGGAAGATGATTTGGAACTGCCTAATGATGGTATAATTGGGGTGGTTAGGAGAATTATGACTATCAATTTGGGTAGTGTTGATGAAGGGCAGAGAGAGAATTTGTTTCATACTAGGTGTGGGATAAAAGGGAAGACTTATTCTATGATTATTGATGGGGGAAGTTGTGCAAATGTGGTGAGTTCATACTTGGTGGATAAACTAGGAATTGCATGCATGAAGCGCTCTACCCCATATAGGCTCCAATGGTTGAATGATTGTGGAGAAGTAAAAGTAAACAAACAATGCATGATTTCATTCAATGTTGGTAGGTATGAAGATGAGATTCTTTGTGATGTAGTTCCAATGCAAGCATGTCATGTTTTACTTGGCCGACCTTGGCAGTATGATAGGGATACTACTCATCATGGGAGAAAGAATAGGTATAGTCTTCTGCATAATGGTAAGAAGTATACTCTTGCACCATTATCTCCTTCTCAAGTGTTTGAAGATCAAAAACGATTGAGGGAAACAATGGGAAAACAAAAGGGAGAGGTAAAAAGTGAGCTTGAGGGAAAAGAAAAAGGCCAAGAGATAGAAAAAAAGAGAGATGGCCGAGAGAAAGAGAGAGAGGGCAGCGATCTAAGTAAAGAGGTAAAAGAGGGTGTGAGTAAAAAAATAAAATGTTTTGGTGAGAGGAAAGAGGCTAAGGAAAAGAAAAATGAGAGCCTTTATATAAAAGCCAAAGAGTGTTTGAATGCTAGGAGAGAGGGACTGCCCATAATACTACTTACTTACAAAGAAGTATTGATTAATTTTGAACAACTAACTCCTTCTTTGCCAAATAGTGTTTCTTCTCTTTTGCAGAATTTTGAAGATGTTTTTCCTGATGACACTCCAAAGGGATTGCCACCTTTGAGAGGGATTGAGCACCAAATAGACTTTGTGCCTGGGTCTCAACTTCCTAATAGGCCTGCCTATAGGAGCAATCCTGAAGAGACCAAAGAATTACAACGGCAAGTTGAAGAATTGCTTGTAAAGGGATTTGTTCGAGAGAGTATGAGCCCATGCTCTGTTCCAGTCCTATTGGTCCCCAAAAAGGATGGAACATGGAGGATGTGTGTAGATTGTCGAGCCATCAACAAGATAACGATAAAGTATCGCCATCCTATCCCTCGTCTTGATGACATGTTGGACCAACTGTATGGTTCCAAAATCTTTTCTAAAATTGATCTAAAGAGTGGTTACCATCAGATTCGTATGAATCCTGGAGATGAATGGAAAACTGCTTTTAAGACCAAATATGGACTTTATGAGTGGTTAGTTATGCCCTTTGGCTTGACTAATGCACCAAGCACTTTTATGAGACTAATGAATCATGTTTTTAAAGATTTCCATGGAAAATTTATTGTGGTGTATTTTGATGACATCTTGATCTTTTCTCAAAATCTGGATGAACACCTAGAGCACTTAAAACAAGTTTTTGAAGTTCTTAGAAATCAGCGCTTATTTGCTAATCTCAAAAAGTGTACTTTCTGTGTGGATCGTGTGGTTTTCTTAGGGTTTGTGGTCAGTTCTAAGGGAGTTGAAGTAGATGATGAGAAAATCAAGGCAATAAAAGAATGGCCTAAACCTAATAGTGTAACTGAAGTTAGGAGTTTTCATGGACTTGCTAGTTTTTATAGGAGGTTTGTGCGAGACTTTAGCACCATTGCTGCTCCTTTAACTGAAGTTATAAAAAAAGATAAGGTTTTTACATGGGGAAAGGAACAAGATGATGCATTTAACTTGCTGAAGGATAAATTGTGTTCTGCGCCTCTTTTGCAATTGCCTGATTTTTCTAAGTCTTTTGAAGTTGAGTGTGATGCCTCTGGTAAGGGCATAGGTGCAGTTTTGATGCAAGACTCCAAGCCAATTGCCTACTTTAGTGAAAAGCTAAGTGGAGCAACATTGAACTACTCAACTTATGATAAAGAGCTATATGCCTTGGTGAGGGCGTTAGCTACATGGCAGCACTACTTGTGGCCTCGAGAATTTGTGGTCAAGACTGATCATGAGTCATTAAAATACTTGAAGAGCCAAGGTAAACTTAGTCGTAGGCATGCTAAATGGGTAGAGTTTATTGAAACTTTTCCTTATGTAATTGCTTACAAACAAGGAAAGGAGAATGTGGTTGCTGATGCACTCTCAAGAAGGTATGTTTTGATCTCTACTCTTACTTCAAAGTTATTGGGTTTTGACCAAATCAAGTTCCTCTATGCTAATGATTCTGATTTTGGTGAGATTTTTGCTGAATGTAAGTTAGGTCCTTTTGAGAAATTTAATCTTCAAGATGAATTTCTATTCAAGGAAAATAAATTATGTGTTCCTAACTGCTCGTTGCGTGAACTATTTGTTAGGGAAGCACATTGTGGAGGGCTAATGGGACATTTTGGTGTACCCAAAACACTGGAAATACTTTCTGAACATTTTTATTGGCCTAGCATGAGAAAGGATGCTGAAAAAGTGTGTTCTTATTGTCTTGAATGTAAACAGGCTAAGTCTAGAACATTGTCGCATGGTCTTTATACTCCTTTACCTGTTTCTAATTCCCCTTGGATTGATATTTCTATGGATTTCATATTGGGGCTGCCAAGGACTAAGTATGGTAAGGATAGTATATTTGTGGTAGTAGATAGATTTTCTAAAATGGCTCGTTTTATCCCATGTAAAAAGACTAATGATGCATCTCATGTGGCTGACTTGTTTGTAAAGGAAGTGGTTAAATTGCATGGAATACCTAGAACTATTGTTAGCGATAGGGATGCCAAGTTCTTAAGTCACTTTTGGAGAATTCTTTGGGGAAAGTTGGGAACTAAATTGCTATTTTCTACATCTTGTCACCCACAAACGGACGGGCAAACGGAAGTGGTTAATAGAACTTTAGGGAACATGTTGAGGGCTATTTTGAAAGGAAAGTTGACTTCTTGGGAAGATTACTTACCTATTGTAGAATTTGCTTATAATAGGACCTTCCATTCTTCTACTGGTAAGACTCCTTTTGAAGTTGTATATGGATTCAACCCCCTTACCCCCCTTGATTTATTGCCTTTGCCTACTAATGATTTTGCTAATCTTGATGGTAAGAAGAAGGCTGATATGATGAAGAAAATTCATGAACAAACAAGGCTTGCAATTGAAAAGAAGAACAAGGAAGTTGCATTGCGAAGGAATAAGGGCAGAAAATATGTTGTTTTTAAACCTGGTGACTTGGTTTGGGTGCATATGCGAAAGGAAAGATTTCCTTCCAAAAGAAAGACCAAACTAGATCTAGAGGAAGTGGGCCATACAAAGTCCTTGAAAGGATTGGAGACAATGCTTATAAACTTGATCTTCCTGGTGAGTTCCAAGTTAGTGCTACTTTTAATGTTTCTGATCTTTCCCATTTTGATGCAGATTTGAATTCGAGGACGAATTCTCTTCAAGAAGAGGGGAATGATAGCATCCAAGGAAGCTCTACTCCATTGAAGGACAAGGATGACGCTTTAGAAACTCCAAGGAGGCCCATAACATGATCTCAAACCAAGGAGTTCAATGATAAGCTCAATGGGCTTCAATCGCTGATCCAAAGGTTTCTTATTGGGGAAGAAGAGCTCAAGCCCAAGGGAGAGGAATTGTCCAAATGCTACAATTATTTGGTGGCCCAAATTCAAGCCCAAGATGAGGAATTTTAAGGTCCAATTTCGTGCAAAAAAGGTCAAGAAGAGTCCAAGAATCAGCCACAACAAGAGTTGCTTTCTGCCCAAGTTTTGAGAGAAGACTAGTCAAACTTTCCAAGATTGTCAAGATTCTTTTCCTAGTTGGGATTTACCTTATTTATTTATTTATATATAGGTTATTAATATTTTCCTTAGTCTATTTATGGTCTCCTAAGTACCATTTAATGCTTTCCTAGAAGTACTAAATTTGTTCCTAGTTAGGTTACTTTATTTCCTTTCTAGAGTAGGATTCCTTGTAATTGTTTTTTTAGGGTTTGGCTTCTTGGACGTTTTTCCCTTCTCCTATATATAGGAGTCCTTTTCATTCATTAAAGACAATTTAGATTGATATTAAGAATATTTGAGAGAGTTCTTTGAACCTTTGTGACTTGTTCTTTGAGAATTTATCTTTAAACCTTTACTAGTTTCATAGTTTAAGGTATAAAGTAACTTCTTCTTGTGATATCTTTGGTTTCTTTTTGGTATTCTTTAGAAGGTGATTAGTTTCTACATACTAATTATTGTCTTTAGTTACTCATAAAGCGGTCAAGATCCGAATCTATCGTTTTGATTCGTTTTCTCAAGTAAAGGCGTTAGATTTCTTCCATAAATCTATACGTTGTTACTTGGATCTTTTCAAGGCCTTAGAACATCTAATCTTTGGAAATTCGTGGATCTTTCCTTCGAATTTCCCATATCTTTATTTAGTTTTTTTTGTTTCTTTTCTTTGTGCTTCCGCATTCTAAATATTTAATTCTCTATTTCCTACTCTAGAAAGGAAATAAAGTAACCTAACTAGGAACACATTTAGTACTTCTAGGAAAGCATTAAATGGTACTTAGGAGACCATAAATAGACTAAGGGAAATATTAATAACCTATATATAAATAAATAAATAAGGTAAATCCCAACTAGGAAAAGAATCTTGACAATCTTGGAAAGTTTGACTAGTCTTCTCTCAAAACTTGGGCAGAAAGCAACTCTTGTTGTGGCTGATTCTTGGACTCTTCTTGACCTTTTTTGCACGAAATTGGACCTTAAAATTCCTCATCTTGGGCTTGAATTTGGGCCACCAAATAATTGTAGCATTTGGACAATTCCTCTCCCTTGGGCTTGAGCTCTTCTTCCCCAATAAGAAACCTTTGGATCAGCGATTGAAGCCCATTGAGCTTATCATTGAACTCCTTGGTTTGAGATCTTGTTATGGGCCTCCTTGGAGTTTCTAAAGCGTCATCCTTGTCCTTCAATGGAGTAGAGCTTCCTTGGATGCTATCATTCCCCTCTTCTTGAAGAGAATTCGTCCTCGAATTCAAATCTGCATCAAAATGGGAAAGATCAGAAACATTAAAAGTAGCACTAACTTGGAACTCACCAGGAAGATCAAGTTTATAAGCATTGTCTCCAATCCTTTCAAGGACTTTGTATGGCCCACTTCCTCTAGGATCTAGTTTGGTCTTTCTTTTGGAAGGAAATCTTTCCTTTCGCATATGCACCCAAACCAAGTCACCAGGTTTAAAAACAACATATTTTCTGCCCTTATTCCTTCGCAATGCAACTTCCTTGTTCTTCTTTTCAATTGCAAGCCTTGTTTGTTCATGAATTTTCTTCATCATATCAGCCTTCTTCTTACCATCAAGATTAGCAAAATCATTAGTAGGCAAAGGCAATAAATCAAGGGGGGTAAGGGGGTTGAATCCATATACAACTTCAAAAGGAGTCTTACCAGTAGAAGAATGGAATGTTCTATTATAAGCAAATTCTACAATAGGTAAGTAATCTTCCCAAGAAGTCAACTTTCCTTTCAAAATAGCCCTCAACATGTTCCCTAAAGTTCTATTAACCACTTCCGTTTGCCCGTCCGTTTGTGGGTGACAAGATGTAGAAAATAGCAATTTAGTTCCCAACTTTCCCCAAAGAATTCTCCAAAAGTGACTTAAGAACTTGGCATCCCTATCGCTAACAATAGTTCTAGGTATTCCATGCAATTTAACCACTTCCTTTACAAACAAGTCAGCCACATGAGATGCATCATTAGTCTTTTTACATGGGATAAAACGAGCCATTTTAGAAAATCTATCTACTACCACAAATATACTATCCTTACCATACTTAGTCCTTGGCAGCCCCAATATGAAATCCATAGAAATATCAATCCAAGGGGAATTAGAAACAGGTAAAGGAGTATAAAGACCATGCGGCAATGTTCTAGACTTAGCCTGTTTACATTCAAGACAATAAGAACACACTTTTTCAACATCCTTTCTCATGCTAGGCCAATAAAAATGTTCAGAAAGTATTTCCAGTGTTTTGGGTACACCAAAATGTCCCATTAGCCCTCCACAATGTGCTTCCCTAACAAATAGTTCACGCAACGAGCAGTTAGGAACACATAATTTATTTTCCTTGAATAGAAATTCATCTTGAAGATTAAATTTCTCAAAAGGACCTAACTTACATTCAGCAAAAATCTCACCAAAATCAGAATCATTAGCATAGAGGAACTTGATTTGGTCAAAACCCAATAACTTTGAAGTAAGAGTAGAGATCAAAACATACCTTCTTGAGAGTGCATCAACAACCACATTCTCCTTTCCTTGTTTGTAAGCAATTACATAAGGAAAAGTTTCAATAAACTCTACCCATTTAGCATGCCTACGACTAAGTTTACCTTGGCTCTTCAAGTATTTTAATGACTCATGATCAGTCTTGACCACAAATTCTCGAGGCCACAAGTAGTGCTGCCATGTAGCTAACGCCCTCACCAAGGCATATAGCTCCTTATCATAAGTTGAGTAGTTCAATGTTGCTCCACTTAGCTTTTCACTAAAGTAGGCAATTGGCTTGGAGTCTTGCATCAAAACTGCACCTATGCCCTTACCAGAGGCATCACACTCAACTTCAAAAGACTTAGAAAAATCAGGCAATTGCAAAAGAGGCGCAGAACACAATTTATCCTTCAGCAAGTTAAATGCATCATCTTGTTCCTTTCCCCATGTAAAAACCTTATCTTTTTTATAACTTCAGTTAAAGGAGCAGCAATGGTGCTAAAGTCTCGCACAAACCTCCTATAAAAACTAGCAAGTCCATGAAAACTCCTAACTTCAGTTACACTATTAGGTTTAGGCCATTCTTTTATTGCCTTGATTTTCTCATCATCTACTTCAACTCCCTTAGAACTGACCACAAAACCTAAGAAAACCACACGATCCACACAGAAAGTACACTTTTTGAGATTAGCAAATAAGCGCCGATTTCTAAGAACTTCAAAAACTTGTTTTAAGTGCTCTAGGTGTTCATCCAGATTTTGAGAAAAGATCAAGATGTCATCAAAATACACCACAATAAATTTTCCATGGAAATCTTTAAAAACATGATTCATTAGTCTCATAAAAGTGCTTGGTGCATTAGTCAAGCCAAAGGGCATAACTAACCACTCATAAAGTCCATATTTGGTCTTAAAAGCAGTTTTCCATTCATCTCCAGGATTCATACGAATCTGATGGTAACCACTCTTTAGATCAATTTTAGAAAAGATTTTGGAACCATACAGTGGTCCAACATGTCATCAAGACGAGGGATAGGATGGCGATACTTTACCGTTATCTTGTTGATGGCTCGACAATCTACACACATCCTCCATGTTCCATCCTTTTTGGGGACCAATAGGACTGGAACAGAGCATGGGCTCATACTCTCTCGAACAAATCCCTTTACAAGCAATTCTTCAACTTGCCGTTGTAATTCTTTGGTCTCTTCAGGATTGCTCCTATAGGCAGGCCTATTAGGAAGTTGAGACCCAGGCACAAAGTCTATTTGGTGCTCAATCCCTCTCAAAGGTGGCAATCCCTTTGGAGTGTCATCAGGAAAAACATCTTCAAAATTCTGCAAAAGAGAAGAAACACTATTTGGCAAAGAAGGAGTTAGTTGTTCAAAATTAATCAATACTTCTTTGTAAGTAAGTAGTATTATGGGCAGTCCCTCTCTCCTAGCATTCAAACACTCTTTGGCTTTTATATAAAGGCTCTCATTTTTCTTTTCCTTAGCCTCTTTCCTCTCACCAAAACATTTTATTTTTTTACTCACACCCTCTTTTACTTCTTTACTTAGATCGCTGCCCTCTCTCTCTTTCTCTCGGCCATCTCTTTTTTTCTATCTCTTGGCCTTTTTCTTTTCCCTCAAGCTCACTTTTTACCTCTCCCTTTTGTTTTCCCATTGTTTCCCTCAATCGTTTTTGATCTTCAAACACTTGAGAAGGAGATAATGGTGCAAGAGTATACTTCTTACCATTATGCAGAAGACTATACCTATTCTTTCTCCCATGATGATTAGTATCCCTATCATACTGCCAAGGTCGGCCAAGTAAAACATGACATGCTTGCATTGGAACTACATCACAAAGAATCTCATCTTCATACCTACCAACATTGAATGAAATCATGCATTGTTTGTTACTTTTACTTCTCCACAATCATTCAACCATTGGAGCCTATATGGGGTAGAGCGCTTCATGCATGCAATTCCTAGTTTATCCACCAAGTATGAACTCACCACATTTGCACAACTTCCCCCATCAATAATCATAGAATAAGTCTTCCCTTTTATCCCACACCTAGTATGAAACAAATTCTCTCTCTGCCCTTCATCAACACTACCCAAATTGATAGTCATAATTCTCCTAACCACCCCAATTATACCATCATTAGGCAGTTCCAAATCATCTTCCTCACTTACACCTTCTCCCTCTTCTTCTTCCCCTCACTTTTTTCACTCTCATATTCTCCATTCTCTCTAAGTAGGATGTTTCTTCTACTTGGACATTCATGCATCATATGCCCCCTTCCATGACATTTGTGACATTGAATAGAACTTGAAGGTTTAGAAGATTTAGGATTAAAGGTTTTACCTCCCTCCTCAACCTTACCTTTACCTCTATCATCTTGAGGTTTGGAAGGAGCTTTCCCCTCTTGAGTTGACCATGGCTTCTTAGAGATAGTGTTTGATCGACTTCTCCATGAGTTATTTTGCTGCTTTTTCTCAATTTGTTTTTCAACTTTTACAGACAAATCAACTAACTCATCTAAAGTTACATATTGTTGTATCTCTACTACATTAGCTATTTCTGTATTTAAACCATTTAAAAATCTAGCTATTGTAGCCTTCTTCTTCCTCCATG